>NC_084544.1:15589896-15599896 GCF_024500275.1 Phycodurus eques | reverse complement strand
CAAGAGCCAGCTTCTGGAGCCGTGGATCGGATCGCCAAGGTCCCCGCCTTCGGCCACTGCCCAGCTCGCACTGTAGCCGACCCCTATGGCTCCTCCCACAGGTGGTGAGCCCATGGGAAGGGGGACCCACGTTACCCTTTCAGGCTGTGCCTGAAATAATATTGTATATAAATAAAGAGGCGGCACGATGTTCAATTGGTTAGCATGTCTGCCTCACGGTTCTTCAAATCCGGCCTCGCCTGTGTGGAGTTTGCATGTTCTCCCCGTGCCTGCGTGGGTATTGTCCAGGTACTCCGGTTTCTTCCCACATCCCCAAAACATGCATGGTAGGGCAATTGAAGACTAAATTGCCCATAGGTGTTAATGTGAATGTGAGTGGTTGTTTGTTTATGTCCCCTGCGATTGGCTGGCGACCAGTTCAGGGTGTACCCAGCCTCTCTCCCAGAGTCAGCTGCGATAGGCTCCAGCACGACCGCGACCCGAGTGAGAATAAGCGGTTTGGAAAATGAATGAATGAATATAAATAAAGGGTAGTTACTGCTGCCTGGAAGCTGCTAATCACTGCAGCATTTTTGTTGTAATGTTCCGGTAAAATTACTACATATTATTTGAAATTGCTGAGTTCAATGTTCATGCCCCTCTACCTCATATTTTTGACAGAATGAGGAGGGATGAGCTTGCTGCGATCTCAGGGCCCAATGAATTTACAGAGTTCTACAACAGACTTAAACAGATAAAGGAGTTTCACAGAAAGCACCCAAATGAAGTGAGTGATCACCAATTATAGACTATCAATTTAATTTAAGGCCTTTTTCCACTATTTGCAATGGTTTGTATCTCTGTAGATTTCCATTCCAATGGCTTCAGAGTTTGAAGAGCTGATGAAAGCCAGAGACAACCCTAGTGACGAAGCTCAGAGTAAGTCTTGCCAACTGTGTTGTAATTGGATTTATTTAAAAGTGCATCCGAAATGTAATATAACTTCTGTTAGTCATTCCAGTGGTTTACAAACCTGAATTTCACAGACAAGCTGGGCGAGACTCTCCTCCACGCACTACATGTTGAAAATCGTACTCGACTTATATACGTGGGTCGAATTGGACGATTGAATTCCAGTTGATGAATATAAATAAAAAAATCTGAGTTAACAGTGGGGTACCAACAATTTTGTCTGTGTGTGTAATGTCCGGACACATTTTGAGGGCTAGTGGGTTTCGAGGCTGGAAGACAACCTCATCGATGAAAGCTAGCGGTTGCAATTATTATTTTTTATTTGATATAATAATGAATATAGTAAGTACAATTCCTGTGGCGCACAGGGGTTGCTGATTTTATATTTTTTTGTAACTGAGGGGGTGATAGCTTATCAGATGTAAAAGGAAATGTTTTGTAATGTTTTAAAGCGTTAACATTTCTTTGAGTAATGTCAGTCACTATAATGCATACCAATAAATAGAATAATTTTGGTCATCATAATTGCAACTTAAAATGTTTGGGAAAAGCTGTTCTAGTTGAGTTTGTTTGTACACCTTAACAAAATTAAATTGCTACAGATCTCGTGGAATTCACGGATGAGGAAGGATATGGCCGCTACCTCGACCTCCATGACTGCTACCTGAAGTACATAAACCTGAAGGCAGCTGAGGTTCTTTCATTCAGCATAATTCACGATGCACTATTAAGCAAACTCATGGTTGTTATTAACTAGTATAGCCACCTCTCTCAACAGAAAACTGAGTATATCACTTACCTGTCATCATTTGACCAGCTGTTTGACATTCCCAAAGACAGAAAGAATGCAGAATACAAAAAGTAAGTATCATACTAAAACTCTGCTCCTTAAAATGAAGCTTATTTTCAATGCTTAATATATATATCGGAAATGAACCTGTCGCGAAGTACCTAATTTTTTTAATTGGACATGCAAATGTGAAACATGTTTTGACGTCTCCATGCAGGTATTTGGAGATGCTGCTCGAGTACCTGCAGAACTACACGGACCGGGTCAAACCTCTACTTGACCAGAATGACCTCTATGATAAAGTACTGTCAGATTTTGAGAAAAAGTGGGAAAGCGGCGCATTTCCAGGCTGGCCTGTAGGTCCTCCTTGTTATTGGGTTAGCTTAGGTTAGGTTGTTTGTCGAATCTGACCAGTCATGGTTATTTTAATTGCATTTTTTGATCATAGAAAGAGACAAGTAGTGCATTAACACATGCTGGAGCTCACCTGGACCTTTCAGCCTTTTCATCTTGGGAGGTAAAAAAACCCAAAAAAACAAATACATTTAAACGTAATTTCAATGCAAGTGACATTTTATCTAAATTTTATCTAAATGTAATTATTTTTGTGTCACACAGGAGTTGGCTTCCTTAGGTCTGGACAGATTAAAGTCGGCTCTTCTGGCATTGGGACTTAAATGTGGAGGGTGAGCTTGCCTTTGACACACAACGCATTAATGTCTGCAAGGACCCGATGCACTTTAGTTTACTACAGTGGAAACTCAGGTTACAGATCGTTCCGTGACCCCGTTTGTAACCCGGGTGTGTTCACAAATAAAGGTAATATTTTCAATTGAAATAAATGGAAAAGTTTTTTTTAACACCAATAATAGGCATATTGATGTTCAGAATCTCTTAATAGAGGTCGTGGCCAAGATTTGATATTTGTTGACAGAAACCCATTGAGTCATACATGCAAATCAGTCGCCTTTTGGCGAAATTCACCGTTTTGAACTCAAAATATGCCATTTACGTGAATCGTTTCCTGGGGGGGGTCGCTGTCGTCATACGCTGTTTCATACTCCTTGAACGCTGTCAGCTAACGGTACTTTTACTCCGTGACAATGATCTAAATGTCGCCCGCTACTTTTATTTATCAATTCTTGCTTATCAACTATTTCGTGTGCGAGACTACGACTGCGACTTCCGCATTGGGCGCCGTTTGCGCCAATCTAATTTAAGCGCTGGTGACGTTTAAGTCTACTTCACCAATCAAACGACAAAAGAAAGTCGCATGACCTCACACGTCGTCTTCTATTGGGCTTCCCGGGCATAGGTATTAACACGAGATAAGTCAGCCCGGCTGATCGTCGTGCCTCAATGGCCACCATTTTGGGAAGGTCGTCGTTACCATGAAGGCAACTCGTCGATACCATGAAGGCAACGGCACGCTACTCTTTGACGAACAAAAACATGTATTGTAGTATTTGTCTGGCACTCTCTGCCCAAACGTGGATATTTCAGCTCACTTGTAACTGGAGAAAACACCGTGCAATAAGTTGTAAATGTTTTTTTTGTGCAATTTACTCAGTACTTGAGTAATTATGTCACTATGTACTTTTTACTCTTAAGTATTTTTTGGAGGACTACTTTTTACTTGAGTCACATTATTGTCAAGTAACAATACACTTACTTGAGTACGTTTGGCTACTCTTATCTACCTCTGGAGCGGACATTCTCTGTTGATACTCTTACGTTTAAGCACAATTTTTGCTCATCAGGTAGTGTCGTATTTGTTGCACTGGTCTTTTGTATTTTCGCGTTGAGGTGCTGCGGCTCGTGGCTGTGGTTGTGGTCCCAGCGGAACCGCGCAGCACACATACTGTAATATCGGCGACAAGAGCTGATCCGCTAGTACATCTTGTATTAATTAGGAAACGGGGCTACAATTATCTAATTAGTTTACGGATGTTAATGTCAAATGTATTAAGCGATGGAGTGATGTTAGGGATTATGTCACAACAGAATGAACTAACTTCAAATTCATAAAAAAAATATTGTACTTAATATTTTTCTGGAGGATGCATTTGGGATGAGCCGTTGAAGTTGGTAAAAAGTGAAAAAATGATTTTAGTCAATTCTTTTCCAGAATAAGAGTGCTTAAAGAGGAGGATGTTATTCATGTGGCAGGCATCATGTGCAGGTGGAGATGGGTCTGGCTCAAATTGGAGGCCAAAACTAAAAAAGCAAAGAAATTGGGCAAATGTAATTTTAATCTTAAATTTGTACATCAAGATGTACTTAAGTGGTGTACTTTTTTTTTTGCGTGAAGAACTAAAAAAATGTTTTTGCCTTATTGTACTCTTCTGAGTCTTCCAGATTGCCTAATTTGTGTTAAACTAAAAAACAATCTCTGCAGGGGCCCAGGGGAGCCCCCCCAGACCTCCCCAACAGTGTTTTTTTTTTTTTTGGTCACCAAATTCCAAACGGTTCACCTACTTTTTCCTCCCACTGTACTTACACTGATTAATGCATAGAGCCAATGATGTTATGCAACTTGAAAAGCACAAGATTAGCACAGCACTGATCCCTTCGCATGTCCATACAAAGAGGTTACTCATGTTATAGCTCGAGGTTTTTTGTTTCTGAGGAGCCATTCTGACAGCTAATTAAGACCAAAAACATATTTACAGTAACTAACTTGCAATGAGTGCCGCACAGAGCAAATGATGATTACGCATTTCGAGAAGCAGCACAACTGATCCACCTGTGAGTCCACGCCAAGACGGTTCGCAAATTGAAAATAGTTGGTAATTTGAGTTTTTCTTCGAGAATTTTGTGTGTCACCCAATTTGTTCGGAAACCAGGTCGTTTGTAACCCAAAGTTCTATGTATTGTCTGTAATACATGTTTGTCTAAAAAAAAAATCATTTTCTCAGTATTGTGTCATTTAGCAAATATAAATTTTAGGAATTCTAATTGACCTAAAACAGGAGAAATTTGTCTGACTTCATGTCAGACAGTCAAGAAAAAAAGCGTAATGTCTATTTTTTTACCATGTATGTATTGTAATCCTGGGTAAAAATTAATTTGATTACGACATTCAGTACTCCTCCTCGATAGCTACAACATAACTATGCGGTTATGTATTTCAAACTTTTGATCAACAAGTGTATGTATATTTTGTGTGTTTGTGTGTGTTGTACAGGACTCTTGAAGAGAGAGCTCAGCGACTCTTCAGCACCAAAGGCAAATCTTTGGAATTGCTGGATCCTTCTCTGTTTGCCAAAAATCCCAAAGCTAAAGGTCCTAAGAAGTATGTGTTTGTGAACTACATATTGGGGGAGGTAGGATGGGGTGGCCTTTGCGCGTCAATGTTTACAGGACAGAAAAAAGGAGTTTAATTTGGATTTTAATAGAATAGTTTTTTTTTTTTTATATATATAATTATGCTAGTTAATACATTTAACAATAAATTAACATTAAATTAAAACAAACATCAAATAACATAGAATAAATTAAAATATTTCAATAAAATAACGGGGCCCTTCAGGGGTTAAGTCTGCGCTTGGCGGGGACAAAGCAAAGGAGGCCTCTCGCCCAATCGATTGCAAAGCAAATCTTAGACAAGGCATAGGCTACGCCTGAGTCCCAGAAGGGACGCTGGGCCACGAGGTGCAATCAAAGTGTCTTTGCTCAATCTGTAAAGCAATTTTCATCAAGTTGCCTGTGTATATACATATATTGTTGTTGTTGTATTTTTTACGGGCAATTAGCATACTCTATGTCCCTTATTTAACCCAGTTCCATTCAGCGAAGCGGCATTTTGTGTGCATTTCTTCTGCATCCAAACTCGGCTTTTCTGTCACGTGGGCCAGGCAGCCAATCAGTGTATTTGTTTTGACATGCTCACATGGGTTACACGTCCAATCGCGTGTATGTCCTTGTGTGTACGTGTATGTCCTTTAATGAGGAAATGGAGTGCATTATCAGCCAAAGCGGCATGGCTATGTTTAGCTGACCCAAAACTACATTTTAAGGCACAGTATTTTATACTGACACAAGACTACAATGATATTAAGGCACTTTTAATACCGCAGTAGTGTGATATTGTGACATCCCTAATATGTACAGTCAGACATTATTAAATTAACTAAAAATGAATAACATTTACTATTTGTGGCATAAACCTTACTTTCTCTAACGGCATCAAGCGTACGACCCATTGACTTATACACACACAGTCAAATAATGAAAGTGCCAATAATTGTGTTTTCATTCACCATACCTGCAGAGACACAGAGCGAAACAAGGAAATTGCCTTTCTGGAAGCTCAACTCTACGAGTATGTTGAAATCGTTGGTGTAAGTATTACAATGTTGCCAAATAATTCTTAGAATGAGTTTGAATTACCCAATTTTTGTGATAACTATGATAATAGTCAACAAGTTTGTTTATTTGCCTTTATAGGAGCAGAGACAGCTTACGCATGAGAATGTGCAGCGAAAGCAAGCCAGAACTGGGGAGGAACGTGAGGAAGAGGAGGAGGAGCAGCTGAGTGAGAGTGAAAGCGAAGATGAAGACAATGAGATAATCTACAACCCTAAGAATTTGCCGCTTGGCTGGGATGGCAAGGTATAAAATGTCACTCTCCGATACAAAAGGAACGAGAAAATTGAAATTGTGAACAAACATAAGTGGGATAAACGAAATTACATTAGAACAGTATTGTGATTATTATTATATTATTAGAATAACAATTTCTCAAACTTTCCAACACCTGTCAAAAAAGGGATTTCAACGCTTGCATAAATTTCCCAAGATAAATCCAATACCAATCCGCCCGTCGGTCTCTCGTTCCATTCTTCCCTCACTCGTGAACAAGACCCCAAGATATTTGAACTCCTCCACTTGGGGCAGGATCTCATCCCCGACCTGGAGAGGACACACCACCCTTTTGCGACTGAGGACCATGGTCTCAAATTTGGAGGTGCTGATTCTCATCCCAGCCGCTTCACACGCGGTAGCGAACTGCTCCAGTGAGAGTTGGAGATCATGGCTTGATGAAACCAACAGAACCACATCATCTGCAAAAAGCAGAGATGCAATACTGAGGCTAACAAACTCAATTGGTGGAATTGAGGAGGTCTTCGAAGTATTCTCCCCACTGACTCACAACGTCCCGAGTCGAGGTCAGCAGCGCCCCATCTCCACTATACACAGTGTTGATGGTGCACTGCTCCCCCCTCCTAAGACGCCGGATCGTGGACCAGAATTACCTCGAAGCCATCCGGAAGTCTTTCTCCATGGCCTCATCGAACTCCTCACATACCAGAGGTTTTGCTTCAGCGACCACCAAAGCTGCATTCCGCTTGGCCAGCAGGTACCCATCAGCTGCCTCAGGAGTCCCCCAGGCCAAAAAGGCCCGATAGGACTACTTCTTCAGCTTGACGGTATCAAACACCGTTGGTGTACAACAACTGGTTTGGGGATTGCCGCCACGAAAGGCACCGACCGCCTTACGGCCACAGCGGATTCCATTCGGATTCTATGTTCCCCGCCTCCCCCGGAACATGAGCAAAGTTCTGTCGGAGGTGGTAATTGAAACTCTTTCTGACGGGGGATTCTGCCAGATGTTCCCAGCAGACCCTCACAATATGTTTTGGCCTGCCACGTCGGACCGGCATCTTCCCCCACCATCGGAGCCAACTCACCACCAGGTAGTGATCAGTTGACTGCTCCGCCCCTCTCTTCACCCGAGTGTCCAAGACATGTGGCCGAAAGTCCGATGACACAACCACAAAGTCAATCGTCGAACTGCGACCTAGGGTGTCCTGGTGCCAAGTGCATGTGTGGACGCCCTTATGCTTGAACATGGTGTTCGTTATGAACAATCCGTGATGAGCACAGAAGTCCAATAACAGAACACCGCTCGGGTTCTGATCGGGGTGGGGGGAGTGGCTTTCCTCCCAATCACGCCCTTTCAGGTCTCACTGTCATTGCCCACGTGAGCATTGAAGTCCCCCAGCAGGACGATGGAGTCCCCAGCGGGAGCGCTCTCCAGCACCTCCAAGGACTCCAAAAAGGGTGGGTACTCTGAACTGCTGTTTGGTGCATAGGCACAAACAACAGTCAGGACCCGTCCCCCCACCCGAAGGCGGAGGGAGGCTACCCTCTCTTCCACCGGGTTGCCAGAGAGGTGACATTCCGCGTCCCTAGAGCCAGCTTCTGTAGCCGGGGATCGGATCGCCAAGGTCCCTACCTTCGGCCACCGCCCAGTTCACACTGCACCCGACCCCTATGGCCCCTCCCACAGGTGGTGAGCCCATGGGAAAATGGTTATACATATGCATGTCAATAAATTAGAATTAGAAAATGACATGTTTTTCTGTAGTTCAATTAAAAAACTCATACTAGATTCACGACACATAGAAAACTATTTTATGATTTTATTTATTTTGATTATTTCAGCTTACAGCGAACGAAAACCCACATTTTACCATCTCCAAGAAATTACAATGTTACATTAGAAACAATCAAAAATATTTTAATGTCGTAATGATGTTGGAATTGGCCTTCTGAAATGTATTTTCTTGTTCAATGCATTTGTATAATTTGAGTTTCACTTTTGGGATTGCAATGGTGAAATACAATTAACTCTCCAATCGTGTGGTGCACCTGTATACAGTGTAAGTGAACCCTTTGAAATTATATTTGTCTTCATAGATTGAAAAAAAAAAAAAATGTATTGAAAAAATAAAATGTAGTCTGAGCTTCGTCTAATTCACAAGAATAAACAGTTTAACTCAGACTTTACACCGATCTGATCTGTATTGGCCGATAATTAGCATTTTATGCTGATCAACCAATCGGCCTTCATGTCATAATTCGCCGATCCGATCAATGACTTAATCGGTCGGCTCCGCAAAAGAGATTTACTCCTCTTCGCCGTCGCGTATGAATCCAAAAGCTAGTTTGCTTTCGTCATCGGGTGTGGGACTATATTGCGGTGTCTCAGACAAACAACACGTAAGTTATTTGCAGTCTGTGCACAACTGAAGTACGTCTTGGGAAACGTCATCTAAATGCTGCAACAAAACAACTTTGATCGGGCAGCTGAAGAATGTACAGGAGGAGGAACCTGTCACGTTCAAACAACGCAACACATTGCTCCATCTTGTGATCGGTTATCGTTTTTTTTTTTTTAATTTTAAAACAAACCAGGATGTTTGAGAAAAATGTTCTCTTTAATGATTGCTCTAACATATTTACCAATAACAATCAAAGTAAACTGTGGGCAAATATTCCCATATAGAGAGAGGCACTTTGTTTTTCCCTTAAGGAAGTGCAAGAAAGTGAGTCTGCCTTGTATTGAATTCCTTATTCCATATGTTGCAATAAAATTTTGGGTCAACAAAATACAGTGGTGCCTCAATATAAGAGTTTAATTTGTTCCATGACCATGCTCTTATCTCAAAACGTGTATCTCAAAAAAACATTTCTCTAAAATAAATGGAAATGCAATTAATCCCTTCCAGACCCCCAAAAGAATTTTTTTTTGTTTTAAAAAAAAAGACAAAAAAAATCGGATTTTTAATTCGCCGATCGGATCGGCGAATTAAAAATACTAAAAAAAATAGTTGAATGAGAGTGTAAAAATAAGCAAACACACACACTGAGGTTTTATATGCGTGCCTCTACCTTTAAATGCGTCGTCTTTCTCGTGCCTTCTTCTCACAATTGTCTCAATCCCCGCCCTCCCTGTTCCTGTTCTGCAGGAAGCATCTGTCATCAGCTCTCCAAAAGCCTTTGTTTTGTCTTTTAATTTAAATAAACAACTTGCACTCAATAGTACGGTATTGTGTACAAACACATGAACATTTGCACCTCACATAACATTCATTCATTCTTTAATAATGTTATTCGTGGTGCCGATCAATCTGCTTCGAGTAACTCGTCCATATCAATGGCTTGTCTTCTCAAAAGACGTATCTCCGTAACCTCTTCCATGATCTTGTCCACAGCTTCAAATTATTATAAGTCCCTGGCTGGCGCTAATGTATTTTATTTTTGAGTAATGTTCCTGTGTGGCTGTGGTGTTTTCCATCATATGCTTGATGGAGGCTGTGCTTGTTTCAAATACATGTCATTCTCTTTGTTTTATACAGTAGTTAGCGTTCAAGTAAACTCCAAATGATAGTGGCAATGTACATCTTGAAGCCTCTTTTTGAAATATTTACGAATTCAGCCAGAGTGCTGCTTGTTAAGTGAGTGGAGCAT